>NC_057806.1:186678658-186682177 GCF_018294505.1 Triticum aestivum
CCGTGGACAGCGCTGACCGTAGGGGTGGGCTGTGATGCGGTAGGTACGTGGAACGGTGTACCGAATACCCGTTAGGTATCTCGGGAACCCTATTCACATCGTTTGGGGCTGTGAGCGAAACCTCGGCCGGATCTCCTCATGGATGGAACCCGAATAGGCGATAAACCTGGACTAGAGACTTAGGTGATTAGGTAGGTCGTGGCCGACACCCACGTTGGGCTTCCGCTTGAAGGTTGCCGAGTACATGTCGTGTAAACGACGGTAAGTGGTGAGAGCGTGTATGAAGAGGTACACCCCTGCAGGGTTATCATGATCTATTCGAATAGCCGCGTCCGTGGTAAAGGACTACTTGGTTGCCTATACAGTTCATAGACAAGTAAATGGAAACTACTAAAAGCCTCAAGATAAGTGTGAGTGCCGAGGATGGCTCTTCCGTAGGAAGACGGAGGTGGATCCTCGGTAGTGTATTGAGGTGGTGAGTGGTGGACTCGTGTGCGCAAAACCTTTTCAAGTTGGAGTCTCGTAGGATAGCCTAGCCAAGAGTCAAAGCTGGCTTGCTGCAATAACTCCACCAACCCTTCTTGATAATGTGCATGTATGTAGGATCTGATGTAAGTCTTGCTGAGTACCTTTGTACTCATGTTGCTATAATTTACATTTTTACAGAAGACACTGCAACCCTTTCTGATGGGTTCTTCGTAGACGTTGACATCAATGAGTAGGCTAAGGCCCAGGTGGTGATCCTGAGCTTGTGAAGGACCACGTAGTATAGCTAGGCTTTCTAAGCCTCTTTTATTTTACTAGTTGTCTGTACTCAGACGAGTTACTTCTGCTACTGGTTTGTATGACTGTATGACTTGAATGTTGGGTCGTGTGACCCGTACCTATGTGTATGTTATGTATGGCTCTCTGAGCCTTAAATAAGGTACTTGTGTCATAGAGTCATGTTGTGATGCCATGTTGTATCTGCACATATCGAGCATATTGTGTGTATGTTATTGAAATGCTTGGTATGTGTGGGATCTGACTATCTAGTTGTTTATCTTTAGTAGCATCTCTTACCGGGAACTGTCTCCTAGTGTTATCACTGAGCCATCGTAGCTTGCTACTGCTCTGGAGCACTTAGGCTGGCCGGCATGTGTCCTTCGTTCCTGTGTCTATCCCTCCGGGGAAATGTCACGCATTGAGTACGGGAGTCCTGTTAGCCCGCTACAGCCCGGTACCGGAGTCCTGCTAGCCCAGTGCTACAGCCCGGACCCACTTGCTGATGACCGACACGTTCGAAGCTGGGTCATGGATGCCTGTCCCTGTAAGTCTGTGCCACTTTGGGTTTACGACTAGTCATGTCAGCCCGGGCTCCTTATCATATGGATGCTAGCGACACTATCATATACTTGAGCCAAAAGGCGCAAACGGTCCCGGGAAAAGGTAAGGCGACACCGTGGGGATACCGTGCGTGAGGCCGCAAAGTGATATGAGGTGTTACAAGCTAGATCGATGTGATATCGAGTCGGGGTCCTGACAGCGTTGGCATCAGAGCTGGACGGCCTGTAGGTTCTCCAAGCCAAACTGGTCGATGTTGAGTCTAGAAATTCTTTAGTTATATGTAGGGGAATTGTTTGTGGGTTGGAACGTAAGGCTCTTTTTACTCCTTTATCTCATGACATTCTGATCTGAGTCAGTCTATTCTTCCACCGGGGGTTAAGGAATTAGGATCTTTTCTCTCTATCAGGTTCACGTGTTACTAATCAGTAGTACCTTATAGGTTTGATGGATACAAGCCTAGTTTAGTTCTACTACCACATTATGTTGCTGGGATGGACTCAGAACTTGATATGATGTTGTTGAGTGTGTATGAAATCCTTTGTCAAATGTCTCAAAATCCTTTTTGAGCATTTACAGCTGTTATGCTGTCGAAATTTTGCTAGAAATTCTAATGCCTTTGCATTATGGTTGTGCTTTCAGATGGCCACTCGCGACCTCAATCAAGTGGTTCGCCTGACTCGATGCCTAGATGTACCCGGCCATACTGCCATGTTGATCAGGGTAATGACGGAGGCTAGATACCGTTGGTATCCTGAGTACACGTTCGAAGAGCAATTTTGAGACTTTAATCAAAACCAGTATCTCTGCACTGTCAGGATATTTCCATCTTATCCTGGATCCACCGAGCCCCTTCACTGCTCCTATGGACTCGGGGTTACTATTGAGATGGCTGTGCAGGACGCCGCCTACTCTATGATGACCATCATGCGAGTCAGGTCTGGCCTATTTCGGGACTCTAATTTCCGGTATATGCCAGGATCACTTCCGGGAGCACAAGGGTATCTCCAGGCTATCTATGCTGACCCCACTCAGGAGGATTCACGGACTCGCACCACTGCTGAGATGCTCGAGGATAAGGACCGTGAAAATCGGGCCTTGAGGCTAGAGCTTTTCAATACCCGTGCTGACCATTGGGCCACATTGACTCGGTTTGCACCGGCAGTGCAAGCTGGATATTCGGATATGCGCGATCTCTATCCTGTGAGATCTGCTCTGCCAGACGTGATGGGTTGGCGTGATGTAGGAGGCATCACCCCACCTCACGGTCCCCGCAGGCCACCGTGTGTTGGTCCAAGACCTCATCCTAGCCCCTATGGTCCACAAGCTCCGCGAGATCGTCTGTTCCCGGATGATCATGTTGAGCTTCCAGGCTATGGAGGTGATTTCTACGAGGACTACTACGGATCGGTCTGAGTTAGTGGTAGTATCACTAGTTCGTACTAGCTGTGTCGTTTATCATCCTGCGTGACTCGTGGGATATGACCTAGTTTGTACCGCCTTCCGGAGGTGTAGAAAAATAATGTATAGGAGCTCGGAGTGCCTCCGATGAGATGTAATCCTCTTTTCACCGTAATAGTACCTTGTTTGGTCTTGTACTAAACCTTGTATGGTGTGTATGACGATGGAATAAAAGAAGCAGTTTCTATATCTACCATGTCATACGGATGATCATCTTGCATTCCGAGTTATTCCTTACATTCTGTATCCTATGTCGGAATCTTATCATTCTGACTAAATCATTGTCTTGTTTACCTAGGATGGTCAACACGCGCAATAACCCTGCTCCTCAAGAGCAGGCCGAAGGCAGTGAAGTCAGGAATGCAAATCTGCCTCATCCTCCTTCCCTAGCCGAGGTTATGCTGGAAGCCGAGAGAAACAAGCGGGAGACCAACCGTTTGTTGGAGCGTATTGAACAGAACACAACACGCCATCAGAGAAATAACTTGGTGTCACTCAGTGATTTCATCAAGTTACATCCACCCACGTTCCACCACTCCGTCGAGCCTCTCGACGCTGATGACTGGCTTCGCAGTATTTCTCACAAACTGCGTTCCGCGCTAGTAGCTGAGGCTGACAAGGTCACCTTTGCTGCATATCATCTTGAAGGCCCCGCCAGTCTATGGTGGGAGAATTATGGAGCTATGCGCCCAGCGGGCCATGTCACTACTTGGGCTGAATTCAGCGAGGCTTTCC
>NC_057806.1:186683381-186684987 GCF_018294505.1 Triticum aestivum
CCGATTGCTAGAAGACCCTATAAGATGGCACCACTAGAACTAGCCGAGCTTAAGAAACAACTCGATGAGTCCTTGAAAAAGGGTTTCATCCGACCTAGTTCATCTCCGTGGGCTTGCCCCGTCCTCTTCGTCAAGAAGAAGGATGGTACGGACCGGATGGTTGTAGATTATCGACCTGTCAATTTGGTTACAATTAAGAACAAATATCCGCTCCCCAGGATCAACGACCTGTATGATCAGCTCGCTGGATCCTCAGTCTTCTCCAAAATGGATTTGAGGTTGGGCTACCATCAAATCAAAATCAGGAATGGGGACATTCCTAAAACGGCCTTTGTTACTCGTTATGGCCAATACGAGTACACCGTTATGTCCTTCGGTTTAACCAACGCTCCAGCCACTTTTTCTCGGTTGATGAACTCAATCTTCATGGAGTATTTGGATAAATTCGTTGTGGTTTACCTCGATGATATACTCATCTACTCCAAGAACGAGGAAGAACATGCCGCACATCTAAGGCTAGTGTTGAAGAAACTTTGAGAGCATCGTCTTTATGCCAAATTCTCTAAACGCGAATTTTGGTTGTCAGAAGTGACCTATCTGGGTCATGTAATATCTGGTAAAGGTATTGCTGTTAACCCTGAGCGAGTTCAAGCCGTCCTTAATTGGACTCCACCTGAATCGGTCAAGCAAGTTCGGAGTTTTCTGGGCTTAGCGAGCTATTGCCGTCGCTTTGTCGAAAATTTCTCCAAAGTTGCAAAACCTCTAACCGAACTCCTCAAGAAAGATAAGAAGTTCGAATGGACTCCACAATGTGAGCACAGCTTTCAGGAACTAAAAAGACGCCTGACTTCTGCTCCCGTACTGGTACCGCCAGACTTCTCCAAGGACTTCGTTATCTACTGCGACGCCTCGCGACAAGGACTAGGTTGCATTCTCATGCAAGATCGACACGTAATTGCTTACGCTTCACGGCAATTGCACCCACATGAGGAGAATTATCCTACTCATGATCTAGAGCTTGCAGCCGTAGTCTATGCACTTAAATCCTGGCGACATTACCTTCTTGGTAATCGTTGCGAAATATTCACTGATCACCAAAGTCTGAAGTACATCTTCACCCAACCGGATTTGAATCTCAGGCAAAGACGTTGGGTTGAGTTGATCACAGATTTCGACTTAGGAATAACTTACACCCCAGGGAAAGCCAACGTCATGGCTGATGCGCTAAGTCGTAAATCTTATTGTAACAACCTGATGTTACAACAAAGTCAACCGCTTCTCCATGAGGAATTTCGGAAGCTTAACCTTCACATTGTTCCTCAAGGTTTTCTTTCCACCTTGGTGGCAAAACCTACCCTTACGGATCAGATCATCAAAGCACAGAAGGTAGATCCGGGAATTTCCCGCATCAAGAGAAACATCAAGAAAGGAGTTGCGAACTATTTCTCCATTGATGATCAAGGGGTCGTATACTTCGGTAATCGACTAGTGGTTCCCAAGGTGCGAAACCTGAGACGATTGATCCTTAAGGAAGCTCATGAATCTCCTCTCACCATTCATCCCGGTAGTACCAAGATGTATCAGGACCTACGCCAGAGGTTCTGGT
>NC_057806.1:186684997-186686190 GCF_018294505.1 Triticum aestivum
TGAACATCACATTCTGGAGGGTCTCATGGACCGTAAACGTGAGGAATTTTGCAGTTTCACTCAAGGCCGACTCTCTGTGGATGCTTACAGCAGGGAGTTCGGTAACCTCGCACGATATGCAACTGAGGAAGTTTCTACTGATTCCAAGAAGCAAGCAAGGTTCCGTAAGGGACTTAGTCCTGAGCTTCGCCGCGACCTCCGTCTGCATGAGTGCACATCTTTTCAGAAGGTTGTTAACAAGGCCATCAGTGCTGAGACTGGTCAGACTGATTATGACGCAACACGCAAGCATGGCCGTGATGTGGGTTCCTCATTCGGTGCTGGCCCTCAGAAGCGCCGCGTGTGGGTGCCTAACACTGCCCTACCACCCAGGTTCACACCGAGGCCATCCTTCCAGGCGCCTCGCCCCATTCAACGGTCTGCACCAGCCAAACCCTATGGTGGTCCAACCAACAGTGCTCCTCCACGTACCAGTTCCGTGACTTGCTTTAAGTGTGGGGAATCTGGCCACTATATGCGCGAGTGTCCCCAGACCAACCCCAACCAACCTGCTAAAGTTGTTGGCCGTGGCAAGCCGACAGGTAAAGTGTTCTACGCCAAGCCGGCCACCGCTGCACGTGGCCATGTCAACTGTATCTCTGCCGAAGAAGCTCAAGACGATCCCAACGTCGTTCTCGGTACGCTCCTTGTTAATTGCCACCCGACATCTGTTCTTTTTGATACAGGAGCATCTCATTCATTTATATCCGATAGCTATGCTCGTCTGCATAACACCACATTCTGTGAGATGCCCACCTCTATGGTAATTCAAACTCCGGGATCCAAATGGCAAACTTCTAGAGTAAGCCATGGAAATGAAATCCAAGTCGACAGACTTGTTTTTCTCGCATCTTTGATAGCCCTTAAATCTTCAGATATTAATATCATCTTGGGTATGCACTGGATGTCAGCCCATCATGCCAACATTGATTGCTTCTCTAGGACTGTTCAACTCACCCATCCTTCGGGGAAGATAGTCAATGTCTTGACCCGAATAGCCAAGCGACAGTTATATTCTCTTAACGCCAGTCCTTTGCCAGACCTTGAAGACGTCCCGGTAGTCCGTGACTTTCCGGATGTCTTCCCAGAGGAATTGCCAGGTGTTCCACCTGACAGGGATGTGGAGTTCATAATAGACCTCATTCCAGGAACCG
>NC_057806.1:186686648-186687182 GCF_018294505.1 Triticum aestivum
CCGATTGCTAGAAGACCCTATAAGATGGCACCACTAGAACTAGCCGAGCTTAAGAAACAACTCGATGAGTCCTTGAAAAAGGGTTTCATCCGACCTAGTTCATCTCCGTGGGCTTGCCCCGTCCTCTTCGTCAAGAAGAAGGATGGTACGGACCGGATGGTTGTAGATTATCGACCTGTCAATTTGGTTACAATTAAGAACAAATATCCGCTCCCCAGGATCAACGACCTGTATGATCAGCTCGCTGGATCCTCAGTCTTCTCCAAAATGGATTTGAGGTTGGGCTACCATCAAATCAAAATCAGGAATGGGGACATTCCTAAAACGGCCTTTGTTACTCGTTATGGCCAATACGAGTACACCGTTATGTCCTTCGGTTTAACCAACGCTCCAGCCACTTTTTCTCGGTTGATGAACTCAATCTTCATGGAGTATTTGGATAAATTCGTTGTGGTTTACCTCGATGATATACTCATCTACTCCAAGAACGAGGAAGAACATGCCGCACATCTAAGGCTAGTGTTGAAGAAACTT